>NC_090655.1:215103917-215116417 GCF_040937935.1 Hyperolius riggenbachi | reverse complement strand
AACAGAACAGAACAGAACAGAACAGAACAGAACAGAACAGAACAGAACAGAACAGAACAGAACAGAACAGAACAGAACAGAACAGAACAGAACAGAACAGAACAGAACAGAACAGAACAGAACAGAACAGAACAGAACAGAACAGAACAGAACAGAACAGAACAGAACAGAACAGAACAGAACAGAACAGAACAGAACAGAACAGAACAGAACAGAACAGAACAGAACAGAACAGAACAGAACAGAACAGAACAGAACAGAACAGAACAGAACAGAACAGAACAGAACAGAACAGAACAGAACAGAACAGAACAGAACAGAACAGAACAGAACAGAACAGAACAGAACAGAACAGAACAGAACAGAACAGAACAGAACAGAACAGAACAGAACAGAACAGAACAGAACAGAACAGAACAGAACAGAACAGAACAGAACAGAACAGAACAGAACAGAACAGAACAGAACAGAACCTTTGTGGATGTAGAATCAAGACAGGAAGCAGTAATGGCCTGGAGGTGCCTCGCTGGCCCCGACCCGCGGTCCGCAGCGTCGGCACCCCAGGCCTGCGGCCTGGAGGTGCCTCGCTGGCCCCGACCCGCGGTCCGCAGCGTCGGCACCCCAGGCCTGCGGCCTGGAGGTGCCTCGCTGGCCCCGACCCGCGGTCCGCAGCGTCGGCACCCCAGGCCTGCGGCCTGGAGGTGCCTCGCTGGCCCCGACCCGCGGTCCGCAGCGTCGGCACCCCAGGCCTGCGGCCTGGAGGTGCCTCGCTGGCCCCGACCCGCGGTCCGCAGCGTCGGCACCCCAGGCCTGCGGCCTGGAGGTGCCTCGCTGGCCCCGACCCGCGGTCCGCAGCGTCGGCACCCCAGGCCTGCGGCCTGGAGGTGCCTCGCTGGCCCCGACCCGCGGTCCGCAGCGTCGGCACCCCAGGCCTGCGGCCTGGAGGTGCCTCGCTGGCCCCGACCCGCGGTCCGCAGCGTCGGCACCCCAGGCCTGCGGCCTGGAGGTGCCTCGCTGGCCCCGACCCGCGGTCCGCAGCGTCGGCACCCCAGGCCTGCGGCCTGGAGGTGCCTCGCTGGCCCCGACCCGCGGTCCGCAGCGTCGGCACCCCAGGCCTGCGGCCTGGAGGTGCCTCGCTGGCCCCGACCCGCGGTCCGCAGCGTCGGCACCCCAGGCCTGCGGCCTGGAGGTGCCTCGCTGGCCCCGACCCGCGGTCCGCAGCGTCGGCACCCCAGGCCTGCGGCCTGGAGGTGCCTCGCTGGCCCCGACCCGCGGTCCGCAGCGTCGGCACCCCAGGCCTGCGGCCTGGAGGTGCCTCGCTGGCCCCGACCCGCGGTCCGCAGCGTCGGCACCCCAGGCCTGCGGCCTGGAGGTGCCTCGCTGGCCCCGACCCGCGGTCCGCAGCGTCGGCACCCCAGGCCTGCGGCCTGGAGGTGCCTCGCTGGCCCCGACCCGCGGTCCGCAGCGTCGGCACCCCAGGCCTGCGGCCTGGAGGTGCCTCGCTGGCCCCGACCCGCGGTCCGCAGCGTCGGCACCCCAGGCCTGCGCATTTTTAGCTGCTTTTTAAGAATTTTAAAATTTGGAGAACTGCAGTGTGTCTTTTGAACTCTTGGAGTGCTGTTGAGTAGATAGGTAGTGCATAAAAAGGCCATTTTAAGCCTTTGTTCTGTGTTTTTAGGTGGGAGCCGTGAGAGTCTCTAGTTCAGAATCATCACGATGGTGGCAGATCGTGCTGAGCGAGAGGAAGATGGCAGCCCGGAGATTGTATTGAGCGGTAACATCTTGGGATCTTTTACGGAGAGCAAACGGACACGAGACCTGATTGTCAACCTGCAGGTGTCCTGTATGGAGCCGGTGAGCAGAGAGGTGTGTGCACAGAGGTTTAATGGTGAGTGAACCAGACTGCGAATCACTAGATCCATGTGTGTGACTGCGGGACATAGTGAGTCCTGCTGATCCAGAATCTGTTTGGGGGTAGAGGTGGAGGGGGGGTTGCCGGGGTAATAGATTGAACTCTGTGCTTGGGGATTAGGCTGGGGTAGGAGACGATAAGCCTGTATGTTCCTTGTCTGAGTCTCACCATCCTCTCTTCTTTCATTGTAGTTATGGACAATTATCAGGAGCAGCCTCACCTTCTGGAACCACATCTAGGTAAGTTATTTTCATAACCATAGACAACAGAGTCGGGGCCAGCAAGGCACCTCCAGGCCGCAGAGAAATGTTGCTATTGTTAAGAAGTGTGGAGCCAGTTGACACTTCACTTTGTAAACAGATCACTTTGTGATCAGGGCCGCTATATCAGGATCATGGCTTCAAAGTGATAGGTTCAGATCAGGGTCATGGCTACAGAGTCATTGCTTTAGATTAAGTTCACGGTGTCAGATCACGGTCAGGACTCCAGCCAGTGGCTCAAATCAGTCATGGCGTCGAGTTGTGGGTTCAGAACAGGGTCATGGCTACAGTGTCGTGGGTTCAGATCAGGGTCGTGGGTTCAGATCAGGGTCGTGGGTTCAGATCAGGGTCGTGGGTTCAGATCAGGGTCGTGGGTTCAGATCAGGATAATGGTGTTTACATTTTGAACCAATTTCTGACTCTGATGCCTATTATTTGTATGTAATCACAAGTGAACCCATTCAGTTATAAAGTTTTTATTATTACTATTTAGTATTTATATAGCTCCGACACCTTACACAGAGCTGTACTCAGTATATTGTCTTGTCACTTAAAGAGGAATGTTAACCAAGGAATAAACTCCATTCCAGTCAGTAGCTGATACCCCCTTTCCCCTGAGAAATCTTTCCCTTTTCTCTAATAGATCATCAGGGGAGTCTGTATGGCTGATATTGGGGTGAAACCCCACCCATAGTGTAATGTCAGGGCCATGGTCCTGACCGTTTGCTTTCTGAGAACCTCACTGCTTGCTTGACAGTTGGAAAAAGCCGTTCTTTCCCACAATGCAATATTTCACTCTGTGCATAGAACTCTCAGTAATGAACATTCCGCACAGATCACCTGGCAGAACTAAAGACGTCACAACCAGTGATACATTTCAGAATGTTAATCAGGGAGAGGAAAGATTTTTACAATGGGCAAACACTGACTAAATAATCTGTAAATACTATTGTAAACCAATGTTTCTCAAACCTGTCCTCGTGACTCCCCAGCGGTGCACGGTTTGCAGGCAACCTCACTTATGCACAGGTGGGGTAGTTAGTGTCTCCGCTTGGTGGATTGCATGTAGCTGAGACACTAATTACCCCACCTGTGCATAAGTGAGGTTGCCTGCAAACCATGCACTTTTGGGGAGTCATAAGGACAGGTTTGGGAAACTCACAATAAGCAATTTTATTGTTGTTTTCACTACAATTCCTATTTTACTGTCCCTCAGAGGGGCTCCCAATTGAATGCCTACCATAGCCCCATGTCTATATTGTGTAGTGTATGTATCATAGTCTGTATGTTTTTGGGATGTGGGAGGAAACTGGAGTTCCCGGAGGAAACACATATAGACACGGGTGAACATACAAACTCTGTTCTTTGTTATAAGGTTACTGAATAGCCAATAAGATGCAAACAATTCATAGATGTAGAATTATGCAACCTTCTGGTTAGTTCATTTAAATTGCATATATTTGCATAATTCTGCATAATCTCAGATTTATTTGCATCTCATTAATAACTGACACATCTATAGCCTTTCCTTTGTGAGGGTTGTATATTATCTGGAGTATTCACACTGGCAGGGATGACACACCTTGCATGGTAGGAAATGTATATTTACAATTTATTTCCTGTATGTGTGGAATTGGAGGAGGTTGGACATGCTGTGGATAAAGAAATCTGAGTTGGGAGTTTTGCTTGTCCGAAGCCCTGCATAGCAGTGTGAGTTATGGGCCCAGCACACTTCCGTTGCACTGTGAGCTTGCTTTTGACATACTAAAGATCGATCGATTATTTAGTATGTCAAAAGCAAGCTCACAGTGCAGCGGAAGTGTGCTGGGCCCCGTAACCCAGAGGTTGATGGATCAAAACCATCCTCTGCTAGGCATGATTTCATTTTTGCACCTCGCTTTATCGCATGGGTAAAACAGTTTCCATAGCCCTGTAAGAGAAAGTGTAATAAGGGCCCTGCCGTAACATAGATATTACGGTAGCTAAGACTACTCCTGGGTCTTGTGGTTGAAGAGGTGAGTGAACTGTGACACCACACTTAAAACAAAAAACAAAACAAAAACAAAAAACACAGCAAACAGAGAAGCATCCAAATATTGGAGCATTGGATTTGGTAAAGTCTTAAGCCAATGTGTTGACTCACCACACAGCCCTGCACCTGGCATGTGTCTCGTATGACTGTCTATAGGATCACTCACCACACAGCCCTGCACCCGGCATGTGTCTCATATGACTGTCTATAGGATCACTCACCACACAGCCCTGCACCCGGCATGTGTCTCATATGACTGTCTATAAGTAAGCTTTAGGTTAGCAGGAATGGTTGCATGGCCACCTAGCTTTTCATCCTTCCCACCCTTGCCCTGGAATCTTCCAGACTTCATAGTGCTGTCCTTTGCTGTGTGTGTGTGGTTGTTGGTATAGTGGTGAGCATAGCTGCCCTCCAAGCAGTGGACCTGGGATCGATTCCCAGCCAAGGTATGTGAGCTTGCTTTTCACATACTAAAAATCCCAGAGAGAGAGAGAGAGATGGTGGTCTTTTTTACTATTGAATTTTAATCCGGGTTCGGATATCTGGGAGAAATCCGCGGATATCCGGGTCGGTGGTGAAACTATCTGCAGATCGCTATCTGGATATCTGCCCAACTATCCGGAATCCGGATCCGACTGGATACGGTAAAAATGGTTGGATATCCAAGTTACCCGGATAACCGAAATCCGGATGAGCATCCCTGTTACTCATGTTTTACCACTAGGAGTCTCCAGAGCTCTCGTCTCTCTCCTGGCTCAGTGCAGTGATAGTAGTCCTGCTTTGTCTTGCAGGGTGGATGTTGGAGTTACTGCTGGAAATTATATACAGGATAAATCATCGCCTGATTTCTTCCACCTGGCCTTCAAATTCCTCCTTATCATTTCTAAGGTAAATCAGACAAACCCTGGCCTGGGTTTGCTCTCTGAATGCCGGTGACACTGATATAGACTGTAGAGTATCGTACCATGTCAGCCATCAGTAAAAGCAAGAAGATTTGAATCAGCATGATGCTATTTACAGTGTTGCTCATAATTAGTCATATCCTTGACAAATTTTGACTTAAAGTTACTGTATTACAATAGCAAGTAATTTTTTTTTGATGGGAAATGTATCTCCCAAAGGATAAGACAATGTACAAGAGGTTGTGTGTGTGTGTGTGTGTGTGTGTGTGTGTGTGTGTGTGTGTGTGTGGGGGGGGGGGGGTAGAATCTCAGCTTTTATTTACATTTGAGCAAAAAGTGTCCAGTCTAAAATTATTCATACCCTTCTCAATAATCAATAGAAAAACCTCCATTGGCTATTATAGCGAACAAACGCTTCCTATAATTGCAGACCAGCTTTTTGCATGTCTCCACAGGAATTTTTGCCCATTCATCTTTAGCAATAAGCTCCAAATCATTCAAGTTGATGGGGTCCTCTTGCCAGCACCCTGATCTTTAGCTCCCTCCACAGATTCTCAATTAGTTTCAAGCAGGGATAATCGTAGTCAGCCAACTTCGCTACGCTGGAACTACACGTAGTGTTACGCAATTACGCTTTGCCAAACTACGGCTTCGAAATCAAATTTTTGGAGGCAGAAAAGGCACAAACTGCAATGGGAATGGGTGCAGCATCTTCAGACGCTTTCTCCCTTGCACCTTCACAGCCACCCTTCTCCACTCTACCTCTGAGCTTGAGTGGTTCCTGCTCATCTTCCCTCAACAGTCAGGTGTCTGTGAAGGGAATCCTTGAGCGGAAGAAGCCAATTTCTGCCAGTCACCCTCTTCCCCGGCGTCTGACAGTTGGCTTGGCGGAACTGTTAGCTCCTCAGCTGTTACCATACCAGCTGGTGGACTCTGAGGCCTTCCGTAAATTTGTGGCCATTGGGACTCCACAGTGGAAGATACCAGGCCGCAATTATTTCTCTAAAAAGGCGATACCCAAACTGTGCCGTGAAGTTGAGAGGCAAGCGGTGTCATCTTTGGCACACAGCATTGGGTCAAGGGTCCACCTGACCATGGATGCCTGGTCTGCCAAGCACGGTGAGGGCAGGTACATTACTTACACAGCCCACTGGGTCAACCTGGTGACTGCTGGCAAGCAGGGAGTACGTGGCTGTGCAGCCGACCAACTTGTGACACCTCCACAGCTTGCAGGCAGGCCTCCTGCCACCTCCTCTCCTCCTGCCACATCCTCTTCGCTGTCGTCATCCTCCTCCTACTTGGTGGAGTGGCAGTTCAACTCTGGTGGTGCTGTGATCTCCTCTCCAGCTACACAGCCCCAGTTCCCCAGGGCCTATGCTGTATGTCAGGTACGACGGTGTCATGCCATCTTAGACATGTCTTGCCTCAAAGCGGATGAGTCACACTGGACCAGCTCTCCTGGCTGCTCTTAACAAACAGGTGGATCAGTGGCTGACCTCGCACCAGCTGGAGATCGGCAACGTGGTGTGTGATAACGGCAGCAATCTCATTTCCGCTTTGAATTTGGGAAAACTGACACGTACCCTGCATGGCACGTGCTGAATCGAGTCATTTAAAGATTTGTGTTAAAGTACCCTGGCTTAGAGGACATCCTGAAGCAGGCCAGGAAGTTGAGTGGGCATTTCAGGCGGTCTTACACGGCCATGGCACACTTTGCGAATATTCAGCGGAGAAACTAGTTCGCTGGAATTCGACCCTCCTTATGTTTTCTCGTCTGCTAGAACAGGAGAAAGCTGTCACTTGGTACCTCTACAACTACAGTAGAAGGACACACTCTGGGGAAATGGGGATGTTCTGGCCCAACAACTGGACACTCATGTGAAATGCATGCAGGCTCATGCAGCCGTTTGATGAGGTGACCAACCTGGTGAGTCACAGTGAAGGCACCATCAGCAACTTGATCCCGTACGCTTACTTCCTTGAGCGTTCCGTGCGTAGAGTGGTGGATCAAGCTGTGGAGGAGCGTGAACAGGAAAAATTACAGGTGGAAGCATTGTGGGATCAATTCTCATCAGAACCAGATGTTTCCTCAACACCTGCAGCAGCACAGAGGGAGGAGGAGGAGGAAGAGCCGTGTGGGGAAGAGGAGTCAGACTCAGATGATGAGAAAAGTGTTTCTTTGGAGGAGGCGGCAGAAGAACCGCAGCAGGCGTCGCAGGGGGCTTCTGCTGCTCAACGTTCCCATGGTATTGTTGGTTGCTGGGGGGAGGAGGAGGACTTGCCTTACGTCACTGAAGAAGAGCAAGAGGAGAGGGATAGTATGTCTGGATCCAACTTTGTGCAGATGGCATCTTTCATGCTGTCCAGCCTGTTGAGGGACCCCCGTATAAAAAACCTCAAGGGGAATGAGCTGTACTGGGTGGCCACGCTACTAGACCCTCGGTATAGGCACAAAGTGGCGGAGATGTTTCCAAATCACCAGAAGGCAGAAAGGATGCAGCACTTGCAGAACAAGCTGTCAAGTATGCTTTACAATGCGTTTAAGGGTGATGTCACAGCACAATGCAATAAAGGTACCACTGCCAATAATCCCATGTCTCCCATGTCCACGCAGGCAAGGACAGGACGCTCCAGTGATCTCATGGTGATTTCTGCCCTTAAAACGCTGCGTTTTTCAGTCAAATCCAGATTTTTCCCCGTTTTTTTTGGCGTCCACTCTTTCCCACTCATCCATGCAAAAACTCAGATGTTAGACCCCTTGAAACACCTTTTCCATCACTTTTGTAGCCAGCATAAGTGTTTCTAGTTTTTAAAGTTCACCTCCCCATTGAATTGCCCCACTGCAGTTAATCATAAATGCAACAGCTAGAATTATCCACTTCTCCCATCCATTCCACCACGGTGGCTTCCCTCTGTGAATCCCTCCACTGGCTTCCTATCCTATTGACCTACAAATCTGTCCACAAAACCTGTCCAAGCTACATTTTTGATCTTACTCGGAGGTACACACCTAACTGCTCGCTCCGCTTCTTTAATGAACTTTTCCTGGCTGCCCCCAGTCCCATGCAGGCCTCCCCCAGTCCCATGCAGGCCTCCAGGACTTCTCAAGAGCTGCTCCAACACTATGGAACTTCCTACCTCCACCCATTCTGGCAGCCCTCTCCTTCAACCTCTTCAAGAAGGCTCTCAAAACTCACCTTTTCACTCTGGCCTACCACCCCTTATTAGTGCTCTAAACCCGCAGCTGAACTCTGGTCCCCTACCTTTTGTGTCCCTAGCTCCGGAGCCGGATTAAGGCCAAATGGGACCCTAAGCAAAATAGCAGATCTGGGCCCTCCTTCAAGCCACCTCATGTTCCCCATGCCATCTCTTGTCCCCATGTCCCCTCTGTGCATCCCCTTGTGCCCCTCTGTTCTCCCTGTGCCACCTCTTGTGTCCCTCTGTTCCACTTGTGCCACTCTGTTCCCCTCATGTCCCCTCTGTACCACCTTGTAGCCCCAGGGTCACACTGCCACAACACACAGAGACACTGCCTGTCACATCACAACATGAACAGACACTTTCTGTCCCACCACAACACATAGACACTGCCTGTCACCCCACAACACATAGACACTGCCTATTCCACCATACCACACAGACACTACCTGTCACCACAACACACACAGACACTGCATGTCCCACCACAACACACAGACACTGCATGTCCCACCACAACACACACAGACACTGCATGTCCCACCACAACACACACAGACGCTGCATGTCCCGCCACAACACACACAGACGCTGCATGTCCGCCACAACACACACAGACGCTGCCTGTCCCGCCACAACACACACAGACGCTGCCTGTCCCGCCACAACACACACAGACGCTGCCTGTCCCGCCACAACACACACAGACGCTGCCTGTCCCGCCACAACACACACAGACGCTGCCTGTCCCGCCACAACACACACAGACGCTGCCTGTCCCGCCACAACACACACAGACGCTGCCTGTCCCGCCACAACACACACAGACGCTGCCTGTCCCGCCACAACACACACAGACGCTGCCTGTCCCGCCACAACACACACAGACGCTGCCTGTCCGCCACAACACACACAGACGCTGCCTGTCCCGCCACAACACACACAGACGCTGCCTGTCCCGCCACAACACACACAGACGCTGCCTGTCCCGCCACAACACACACAGACGCTGCCTGTCCCGCCACAACACACAGACGCTGCCTGTCCCGCCACAACACACACAGACGCTGCCTGTCCCGCCACAACACACACAGACGCTGCCTGTCCCGCCACAACACACACAGACGCTGCCTGTCCCGCCACAACACACACAGACGCTGCCTGTCCCGCCACAACACACACAGACGCTGCCTGTCCCGCCACAACACACACAGACGCTGCCTGTCCCGCCACAACACACACAGACGCTGCCTGTCCCGCCACAACACACACAGACGCTGCCTGTCCCGCCACAACACACACAGACGCTGCCTGTCCCGCCACAACACACACAGACGCTGCCTGTCCCGCCACAACACACACAGACGCTGCCTGTCCCGCCACAACACACACAGACGCTGCCTGTCCGCCACAACACACACAGACGCTGCCTGTCCCGCCACAACACACACAGACGCTGCCTGTCCCGCCACAACACACACAGACGCTGCCTGTCCCGCCACAACACACACAGACGCTGCCTGTCCCGCCACAACACACACAGACGCTGCCTGTCCCGCCACAACACACACAGACGCTGCCTGTCCCGCCACAACACACACAGACGCTGCCTGTCCCGCCACAACACACACAGACGCTGCCTGTCCCGCCACAACACACACAGACGCTGCCTGTCCCGCCACAACACACACAGACGCTGCCTGTCCCGCCACAACACACACAAACACATAGAGACTGCAAGTTAGGTGAAAAGAAAAGCTTTGTGAAATAATCCAATTATTGTCAGTGCTCTGAAACTGAAAGTCACAACTTTCTCTACCCCTGCCTGCTGTCCCTCTCACCATCTTCGCCTTGCAGATGTCTGATGACTGGGAGTAGGGATGCTCATTCGGATTCCGCAGAAATGCAATTTCTGAAATTCCGATCGGAAATTGCATTTCCGCATCGGAATGCGGAAATCGGTAATGCAAGTGCAGTAGGCGGATTTCCGCCTGAAATCGCAGAAATCCCACCCGACTTCAACATCATTTTTTTTTTTTGCATCTTGTTCAGAAGATTCTGTTTAATAAACCCTGAAAATTTGGTGTTTCTAGGACTTAAGAGGGCTTTGCTATCACCCGCTAAAGTCAGCAGATTTTTATTGTAATGTAAAATGCAGAAAATCTGCATCTGCCTATTTTCTGCATTTTACATTACAGTAAAAATCTGCTGACTTTAGCGGGTAATAGCAAAGCCCCCTTAAGTCCTAGAAACACTAATTTTTTTAGGGCTTATTAAACAGACTCTTCTGAACAAGATGCAACAAATTTTTTCAAAAAGACCTTATAGTTTTTTAGAAAATTGATGTTAAAGTTGGCAGAATTTCCACCATTTCCGGCGGAAATTCCACATTGGAATGTGGAAATTGGTAACAGAATCGGTAATTGCAATGGTGGAATTTACCGCGGAATCGGAAATTGGCATTCCGACCATCCCTAATTGGGAGCAGTGGGAGATCTCTGCCAGCTAGCTGCCTGGGACTGGTGATACAGAGAGGAGGCAGCTCATGCAGGAGGGGTAACATGAGAGGGTGTCAGATGGCCCTTTGAAAAGACACTGGAAATGCCTGCTCTCCTCTCCTGATTCTTCATGCTGAAGTTTATATTCCTGCTGGGATGGGAGGAGAGGGCCTAAAGTGCAGGGAAACAGCCAGAGCAGACACAGGCAATTCAATGCTGCAGGAAGCATGGGCTGCTTCCGTTAGAGCAGAACCCGGCTTCCTGCTGTTGCCTGGCAACACACAGCCACAGCTCAGCAACGTCTGAGGGCTTAACTATTAACTGAAGGGGGGGAGAAGAACTTTAGCAGTAAAAAAGTAAGCAGCTCTGTTCTCCAGCGTCCTCCCTCCCCTCTGCAGCAGGACCACACGAGCCTTGCTGTTTTTACGAGACAGCAGCTAGATACCAGGGCCAGATTACATGCTGATGGGGCCCCCTTAGACTATGCTGGGGCCCCAATCAGGTGATTGGAATGATTAGTGGGATAATCTTACCCTGTCTACCTCTCCTAGATTGTAAGCCTTTCAGGCAGAGTCCTCCTCCTTTTGTGTCCTACCTGATCATGCTCCTCCAATACTGTGCATCCATGATATGCATATGAGTGAACTCAGCTTGCCTAATCCCCATGCTCCCATCCAGTGACTGACTAAGAATTACCTTGTACTCATTTGGCTTGATTTACTAAACCATAAGTCATATCACTGCAGTTTTCGCACACATTTTCATATTTGCGTGCGATCAGGGGGTGAATGGAGTATCTTCCGAATTAGAGCATATCGGGGGATACAAAGTCCTTCATGGTCAGAGGTGGCACTGTGGAGCAAGTTTCCTGGTCCAGCTTTCCCCAATCCCCATTTGGGAGGCCGTATCTCTGAAGCCCTTAGCTTCGCAGAGAGAGAGAGAGAGGAGAGAGAGAGAGAGAGAGAGAGAGAGAGAGAGAGATAGAGAGAGAGAGAGGACACACACAGAGAGAGAGAGAGACACAGAGAGAGAGACACAGAGAGAGAGACACAGAGAGAGAGACACAGAGAGAGAGAGAGAGAGAGAGAGAGAGAGAGAGACACAGAAAGAGGGAGAGAGAGAGAGAGAGAGAGAGAGAGAGACAGAGAGAGAGAGAGACACACAGAGAGAGAGAGAGAGAGAGAGACACAGAGAGAGAGACACACACAGAGAGAGAGAGAGAGAGAGAGAGAGAGAGAGAGAGAGAGAGAGAGAGAGACAGAGAGAGAGAGAGACAGAGAGAGAGAGAGAGAGAGAGACAGAGAGAGAGAGAGAGGAGAGAGAGAGAGACACACAGAGAGAGAGCGAGAGAGAGAGAGAGAGAGAGAGAGAGAGAGAGAGAGAGAGAGAGAGAGAGAGAGAGAGAGACAGAGAGAGAGAGAGAGACACAGAGAGAGAGAGAGACACACAGAGAGAGAGAGAGACACACAGAGAGAGAGAGAGACACACAGAGAGAGAGAGAGACAGAGAGAGAGAGACACACACAGAGAGAGAGAGAGAGAGAGAGAGAGAGAGACACACACACAGAGAGAGAGAGACACACACACAGAGAGAGAGAGAGAGAGAGAGAGAGAGAGACAGAGAGAGAGAGAGAGAGAAAGAGAGAGACAGAGAGAGAGAGAGAGACAGAGAGAGAGACACACACACACAGAGAGAGAG